>NW_025942385.1:10298-12994 GCF_000764305.2 Hyalella azteca
GATCGCGCTCGTAGGTGAGCCAGTCTTTGAAAGTCCAGCGCTACAACCGCATTTCAAGCTATTGCGGTGCCAGGAGCGTGCGTAATTTGCAAATTACGATTATAACGATTACTATTCCCTGCAAATTCATAAAAAGCCTAGATTCGTAGATACAAATATGCGATCAGCTCGAATTCCGCCGATTACCAAAATTCGTTTTTAGAGACACAAACAACCATGACTCACAAGGTGCAGTAACACTCGTGTGATGTTTTCTTTGAACGTCTGAATCAATTGTTATTTTTACAATAACAAAGGGAACTCTGCGCGTCAAGAGCAACCTTGAGCATGCCATTATAAGAGCCTCGTCAAGAGCATGCCATTATAAAAGCTAACCGTTTCACTGGGCTTCACCTATATATAGATGAAAAAATTTCTATTAGAAATCGACCCTATCAAAAATGTTCTATTCAAGCCGTTTGTTTGTTCATCCGCTAGGGAAAAAACTAGGAACTTTAAACAGTAGAAGTCGCTACTTTCGTAGTTAAACAGGGCACCAAGTTTCCTACTCTTCTAGATTGCAATGTTCATTGTATGTCAACATGGTTTCATTGATAGTTTTTTTATAACTTACCTGATTCCTCTCGTATGCTTCGTGATTTTGGAAGCTTTCCTTGGTCTTTTGGCGTCGGGCAACGAGCAAAGAACGAGAAGACCACTGAACGAGAAGAGCAAAGTCTTTGAAGAAGCATCAACGTTTCCCTTATAGTGGACTGAAGCGACGACAGCTCCGCCCTAGCCAGCCTATCCATCTGATACAATGTTGAAAATGTCTTAACCCGTAAATATAAGTCACATACTATTGTGAAAAAACTTGCTACTCAATTTCCAGATTTCTGGAAGAGTGTCGTGTTTGGTGGCCATAAGTAAATTTTCAACATCTCCGGAATTCTTCTAAAACATAATATATTAGCTTACAATGTAATTGATTATGAAATCTTAGCAGCAAAATTTACGACTGTGTTAAATTTAGTGTGAATCAAAGATCACTGGGTAAATACTTGATGCACTGCTACTGCTATCTGGCAGGAACAACCAGATTGTATTTCTGTACTTTGAACCGACACAGTTTTGTGTTCATCAGACCATTCCATGTTTACCCTTTTCATTTTTTCTTCTACTGACATAGCCAAGTGCATGCCAGAGCTGTCGTCGGGGTCCTTTGCTCACTCTGTTCACAAGTATCCCCAATAGGGATGTCTGACTATTCCCCAGTCGCAACACATTCGTCGGTTGCTGCAGTTTCATATGGGTCAGTACACAAGGTTCCGATTGCTTCATTCGCATCTTGAGAGCAAGTTGAAGGGAGAAGGCTTCCTGTCTTCGTCTACGCTTCTGTTAAAATGTGAGCTCCAAATAGATGATCACTCATGACTGCTCAGCAAAAGAGTATCATGATAAGTTTTTTCCTGCTTTATAAAAGTTTAGAAACATGTGTTGAACATTATTCTCAAATAAACAAGAAACCTAAAAAAATTTCATATACAAGCTAGGCTACAACCCTAAGCCAGAACAAATTCATAACACCTAAAGTGGTGAGTTTGCGCATTCACCATTCATAGCTAAAACTTCATTATAATTATATCACGATCTTATTTCTGAGTGCATGTGAGGTGGAAATAATTCATGAGAATGGCAATCAAATGACTCAATGGTCAATTTCATTAGTGCTGTTAAATATTCAACATGGATTCCATATGTAAATAATGATTTTGATTAAAAAACATGGGAATGTTTAAAGTAAGCAGCTAATAAGCTGGAGGAGGCACCAAGCAATGAAACCTACGCAAAACCTACTATATTTATTTGAACCTTTCTGTAGGTGAACCGCAGCCCAATAAATAGTGATGCACAAATAGGTCATTTTTTACTTCAACAGTACATACGTATATACATGAAACAATTACTGAGATAATACTGTGACACTCCTTTGCATAAAAAATTGATTTCTTAGAAAATTATGATTCCTAAAGAAACAAATATCTTGAGTTAACTGAATATGAATCAGCATTATTAGAGACACACTGACTGAACATTTTGGATCAATCTCCATGAGCTGCACCTGCATTGCTAACCAAACAAATTTCTAACCTGAGGTCTCTACACTAATTAACCAGTCAAGACGTAGGAGTGACTATGAAGGATTTGGAAATACTGAATTCACTACTGCTAACAAAGTCTTTATATAAATGGCATTGCAGATGCAAATTGCCGTTAATATGTACATTTTTCTGTGCATAAATACCTTATTCAACAATTTTATTTATGTTGCCCTCCTTAAGCAACCTTTAAAAAACTTGGCTCTGGTATCGTTTTGACACAAACTTGACTATTTCTTCATGCAGAATGTGGCTATCAATCATATTAACTATTTTCATTTTAAATATGGCTGAAATGGAACCTTTCTTACAATTCCATCATACTAAGCAAAGATATATCCCAGCAGGCATTCGGTGGTTGAATCAACGTTGAATCAACTATCGCATTACGACATTGAGATCGGGGTGAAAGGAGGTTTAGAATGAAAATTGAAGCAACATCTTTCATGCAACGTCGTACTGACGTTACAATGCAACGTTGAATCGATGTTGCTACTACGACGTTGCTGCAACGTCTAATTCTATGGTTGAATCGACGTTGAAACAACTACGCATTAC
>NW_025942386.1:0-1231 GCF_000764305.2 Hyalella azteca
TAACTGCAACATGGTGACCAGGCTGTAAATATTCTACCAAGCCTAATTGTACCTTTTCTTTTCACAATTCACTGCCGCACTGGCTGGTGGAGGTGCTAGAAAGTGAAGAGATCTAGAAGTGAAGTGAAGTGTCCAAAACCCCAGTTGTGCTCAGGCTGGGAGGTGTGCTACTGGCATACCCGAAGCCTACAAATCAATTATAAAAAAAAATACCGCGGATTGGCGCGGAAGAGCGCTGCAGCTCTTTTCGTGCCATATTTGCGACGAAAATTTTGTTTTTAGTGTAAAGAATCATACAAATTGTACCTAAAGCTCTTGTATTGACATTCAGTAGGAGCGAGAACATTTGTTTGTGAGATTAGCTAAAGTGTGTTGTATTAAATCGAAAAATCGTGGGTGACTGTGGCAGCCATTTACAAAAACGTGAATCCCAAGCTCGCGTGAGCCTGCAAAATTTAGCTAAGTGTAAAAACAGTGCCCGATTGTTCTCATGTTCTGTACTATGAGTTTATCAATAACAGTTTCAGTTTACGAGTTTAGTAATAACAGTTTATTCTGTCTTATTCATCAAACTCGCCTGACATGTTTTTCCTTTAGTTGAGTTGGAGCGGGTCAGCGGGAGCCTGCTTCATCAGGTCATCAATTAGTTCTGGGTGCCAATGAGACACATAATGTGTAGTAGATTATAATTCAATAAGTATTAGTGGCAAAATACAGTCTGAATAGCTGAAAGTGCTTCGTCATATGCATCCACCTGGATGGCCGTGCCGTGGCCGGAGCAATCCAGCGCTCCTCACTTGAGAACTTGAGAAGGGGAGCAATTTGAATTTTTAAGGCCTCCAGGAGTAGTAATTGTTAAGGATATGGTAGTTATTTCTCATGAAATGGCAGTTATTTCATTTGGGTGCTGGAGCACTGTAGTGCACTCGTATAGGCCTAAGCCTGAGCTTGAGTTAAGGCCTTCGGCCTTCCTGCTCCTTTTGGAGCAAGCGCCATAGTGGCAAAGCAGAGCGTTTTTTACTTTTTAGACTCTGTCTCAAGTTAATTTTTGAGTTATAGCCAAGCGCGCTCCTATTTTGGCCACCGCGCTCCTCAGTTACATGTCATTTAAAAGGCATTGGACATTGCCGGGCGATGTCCTCGTTGGGAATTCATTTAGACAGTTTGCAGTTTCTGTTATTCTGTGGAACTTGTGTTTAAGTTTAGATTGGCTGCTAGATTTGTGTATCTT
>NW_025942387.1:0-308 GCF_000764305.2 Hyalella azteca
TGGCACATGACAATCGAATATTATACATCTCCCTTCCGATACATTTTATTCTCTATTGTTTACTGGACCAATATAATGCATCGAGTTTCTAAGAAATTTCGTGTTGCCGCAGACATGTTTCTCACTTTGGTGATTTTCAGGATTGTAAGAAAATAAATTTTTTGTCCTGAACTAAAACATTTCTGACCTCAAATTAGAAGCATGATTCGTCTATTCATAACATAACATAGTGATGTCGGCTCTGAAGTGTAGGCCTGATGTGGCCTGTCGCCGATTCTTTTCCATTTCGTGCCTTGTTCATAGATCTA
>NW_025942388.1:0-288 GCF_000764305.2 Hyalella azteca
CTGGACTGGGACTGTTGTACTACATGCATGGCTATGGACGTGGCCTGGGATTGTTGTACTACATGCATGGGTATGGACCTGGACTGGGACTGTTGCACTACATGCATGGCTATGGACGTGGCCTGGGACTGTTGTACTACATACATGCATTGCTATGGACGTGGCCTGGGATTGTTGTACTACATGCATGGTTATGGACGTGGCCTGGGACTGTTGTACTACATGCATGACTATGGACCTGGACTGGGACTGTTGTACTACATGCATGGGTATGGACCTGGACTGGGA
>NW_025942389.1:0-853 GCF_000764305.2 Hyalella azteca
TTTGAAGCTAGTTTTTTCGATCCAGTAGTGATCTTCGGTAATGAAATTAGGGTGGATGCTATGCGAAATAACATTGGCAGAGCCTTAACTTCCCCCTAAAGTTAGTTTTGCAATCACTAAAGACACTCAGGCAGCTTCAGATGAGACAACACTGACAGCTAATACCTGCCTCGTTCCTTAACTTACTTGCCTTTAAAACGTTGAGTGGCTAGTTGTGTTCGTTAATACTAGCTGCCACAACCTGCCCAGATGCTGTCAGTAGACGTAGGGTTCAGTTTATCTGTAAATAAAAGCAAATAAAACATCTTTCTTCAGAATATTTCTAAGATTGACAGTTGATAAAATGGGATTAAAACCTAAATATGCTCAAAAAACTAATAAGAAAGGTGGAGCCGTAGCTAAAATGATGATCTCGAAATTCACGGTGGTAGCATGGAGTTATCTCATAAAAATCAGCACATATTCTATTCTTTCCGATACGTTCAGAAATGGGCCAAAAATAGGTATATCGCTTGGGTCAAGTACAGAAGCAATATTCTCGAAATATTTGATTTCACTGTTTTCTTTTTCGTATTATAAGAAAATTTTCAAGATATATATCACTATTATTACTGCTTTTTGTAAGAAAATCATTGATTTTAAATTTATTATTTCCCTTATCGAAAGCGTTCTTCGACATGCTATAAAGAAAATGAGATTCGCTCTCCCAATTATGAGACATCTCAAGTTTGGAGAAGGCAAAATGATTCCTCTGTTTATTTTCTTTATCGTCCCTCGCCTTTAGCAGCATTTAAAAAGAAATTTATTCTGCAATTACTTTCCAATGTTTGCTTTTAAAATATTTACTTGAATT
>NW_025942390.1:0-1882 GCF_000764305.2 Hyalella azteca
AAGTAATCAGCGGACAACAAATCAAAAAGAAGCACATGTGCTAACAACATAACAAGTAACGTGTGGACGATATATAGAGAAGCAGCACCTGGGAAGATGTCCTCGGAATCTTGTTCTGGCTGAGGACGATGGCTCTCCAGGAAACTAATTGCTGTTGGATCAGCTCGCGCGCCTCTTCCATGCTAGGGTGCAGATACAGCAGCTGGTTCGTGATACGAACTTCTAGTTCAACTTGGTCGATCTGCAAGCATAACAAGCCAGTCAACAATTAGCAGCCGATTCAAAGCTGACGTTAATAATAATTATTTTAGTTCAGTCAGGCAAAAAACGATACTTAAACTGGTTGTATATAACATCATTTAGAATAAGAGATCACACAGATCTGACCTTAGGATTGCCTCGCAGCTTGTAGATAACGCCTACGGGGTCTTCCGAGACCCCTTTCAGGGCCGCGGTCCACGCCAGCACTCCTGGGTGCAGTCTTTTGGCCAGCTTCTGCTCCCCTGTTGGACGAGTGCCATCATGAGTCTCACCTGCTGATCTATCGTCTGATGGAGGAGTTTAATAGGTGCGGGAGTGTGGAGGTGGTTATTTTGCGGCGGTGTAACTATATTGTCCACCAACTCCTGGGCATTGGCGATGATTGCCCTGAATACATCACTGTTGAATTCGCAGGTGTCTAGTGATTCGGGTACCGCCTCCAAGTTTTCCTGCGCCTTTATTAGATCATACTCCTGCAAAACATCCATGAGTTGAGGCATACATCGAAATTACGTACTAGATTGAAGTAAAGAATTTCAATACAAAATATACATTTCGAACAAGCAACTTCTAAAAGAACGCATTTTTAGTACCTAAAATAAATGTTCATTCCTTAGTTCTAACTTGGAATGGAAATGGTATATTATAATACTTTAATAATTATACCAATTATAATAGCATGATAACATTTGCAACTTACACATTCGACTGAAGTAGAGAATTTTCTTCATGAGCTTACTTTTTTTATAGCAGTAGACGATTTTGATAGCAGAAGACCCCCCCCCCCAAGCCACAAGTGGTCTTCATCACCAGGAGGGGGCAGATAAAGGCAAAGCTTGTCAATGGCTTCCAGCCATTGTGCAAGCGTTTGTCGCGTTATCACCTCGGTTGGAAAGTCTCTTGATGAAATAAGACATTATTTTTAATGTCTTATTTGCAGGAGCATGTGATGTTTGGTATGCGAGAGGTTAAGGATGGTACATAACTTTGGTAGTAGATCAGCCATAACCGACCGAAGAGGCTGTCGTTTCGATCCCTTCTTGTATCTGAAAACGTGAGTGGGTCAGTAAAATATTCAGATTCAACGACTATTCAATGACTATAGGTGCCGAACTCTATAGTCTTGCACAAGAGGTACAGTCTTATGAGGAATCGTCAATTTATAAATTGAATTGACTTCTAACAGATTACGGAGCAAAGTGAAGGAGTTAGATCCTCCATGCGAAGTCTTAAATTTATGATCGCTGCGCACCAGGTTGCTATTTCAAGCCTTTAGTACAGTTTTGTCGTTCTTGTTGCTTCCCCTAAAGTCTAGACGCTTTTCTAATACTAACTAGGCTTATATTAACAGCTTCGACCTAGGTTTTTACACTCCACTTAACGCTTTGAATCGTTCGCAGTTGAAACCATAATTTTTCTTAATGCAGCACTCCCATATAGTCCGATCAATGTAGCTCTCGATGGACATTCTTAATGGGAACTGTACCGGCTGCGCTGCCATAGCAGTAATTTCCTGTCAACGCAATGGCGAACTAGACGGACTGCGAAACACAGGATGGATGTCGTCTACAACACACCGTAGCCTGATGTAGATACGGGATCAAAATGTTCCCGATGGCAA
>NW_025942391.1:0-216 GCF_000764305.2 Hyalella azteca
CGAGTTACGGGGAACAGTTGGCTCGAGTTACGGGGAACATTTGGCATTTATGGGAATAAAACTTGTGTCAGATAAATGATTGTGTAAAAGAATTTCTTCACGGGCGCAAATTCAAGACTTCGCGCTAAATTTCAATAGGCGGTGACTTGTACGACTTTCAAAGAATTCGGGTAACAGCCAGCAGTGAATGGCTTAAATTTTCCTTTGTAAAACTTC
>NW_025942392.1:0-929 GCF_000764305.2 Hyalella azteca
CCGAGTTTTAACTGGCCGCAAGCCGCGCGTATTAAGCAAGTTAAGAAGTTGGCGAGGCTTGATCAGTACGGCTCGACCCAGACTCTCGCTCCCTCCAACAAATTACAACTTCCAGCATTAAAAGCAGAACAGTTTAAAGCACGCTTTTATACTGTCAAAAACATGAACTTTTTTCCAGGCAAGTATTGAAACTGCACACAGACACCATAATGCAAATTGCAGCCTGATTATAGTTGGTAAGTGAATATTTAACAAGTGACAGACTCTAAACCTGTGCTGACTCCGAGCTGAGGTCGATGACCCTATTAAAACATTAGTCATCCATTGGTCATCAGTGCATTTAATTAAGTATTTCGTGGCAATGCTTATCAGTGATGTTACGCTGCAACAAATAACGGTTTTTAACGGTGAGTTTTCCGATATTCATGCATTGTGGCATGAATATCGTGGCAAAAATTCATGCCACAATGTGGCATGAATTGTGGCATGGCAAAATTGTGGCAAAATTTTTGTGGCAAAATTAATCATGTTTGTGAGCAAAGCTGCATTTCGACAACTCAGTTATTTATTGTAAATATAATTTATAGCCAAACGTCTTAAATTACATGGAATGTATGTAATTTAAATTCAATGCTAGTTCTTTTGTATGAAGACAATATGTAAAAATAAAATGTCATAAAAAAGCACGAAATTCGTGCTTTTTTGAACGAATATGATCATACAATTTTGATCATGGTTATTGGAATTTGTAAATTTGAAACTCTCAACTCGGTTTCATATGCGGCGACATCTAAATGGAAAAAGACTACATTAAATATTACAAAAAAAAAAAAAATCTCATTCAGTTAACCATGAGTCCCGTGAAATATCCGTTGGGAAATTTATACTTATAAAGTGGTTTCTTTTTATAAGTTTTTAATGCGCGCTCT
>NW_025942393.1:0-309 GCF_000764305.2 Hyalella azteca
TCGCTATCTATTAAAATGTCATTCGGAAACCTGCTTTTCGATCTCCCGGCTCCAGCTAGAAATTTGGTTCGACTCATTGAAAAGACGAACAAGAAAATTGTAAATAAAAAGCATGCTCTGGTCTTCAATCAAACTTGCATATATATATATATAAATGTCCCATTTATAGCCTATTATTCACGTTAAATTGAACATAAATAGGTCTAAAGACGCGTGTCGTTACCTTAAATGCAAATAATTGGCAATGGGAAAGCTTGGGCTACAATATCAAGACTTTTTGGTCATATTCTTCTGTTTTCAATGAATTTT
>NW_025942394.1:0-20627 GCF_000764305.2 Hyalella azteca
TACTGATGATAAACCAATCATGCTAGAATACAATTTAATTTTTAGCATGGAATGCTTCCATTCATTCAGAATGAATAGAAAGGTTGCCCATTTTACGAATGTTTGTGGGTGCATTGTCCACATTGTTTGAATACGCAGTGCTTCTGATGTCTCTTTGCTGGCCGATTTTGCTGATTGTTGTATTGCACTTCATTAAGGATCAAAGTAGAAGGGTGCACTATAGACCCTAATTGTTTTATTTAGAGTCTCCTGCATTATTACTTTTCCTAACTGAGCCTTTCAAAAATTCATTGCAGTAGCCATTCTTTTATTCAAAAGTTTTTTGAGAAGCCAAATTAAACCAGAATATATATCACATATAATAAAATATGTTGGCCTGGGACTAATTGTATCATGTTTATGGGACTAATCCATGTTCCAGCTCATGAATAAGTTTCTTTTTCTATTAGATCCTCCGATTGGCTTCAATTGCAGAAAAATATCATCTGATTTATCTTCTTTCTGCCCAAAGTTTATAACTAAATCTATATACTAAACTATAGTTTTAGTTTATAACTAAAACTATAACTAGCCACGTATATGTTGCAGCATAAGGTGGCCATGTTGACCAGTTGATTTTCTTTTCTGTTGATAGTCATTGTTTTCACATTTAGTGATTGCTGTTGCTACAATGACTATTCTCGATAGGCAAGCGGAATTGCTAGTGGTTGCGTCATCTGAGTTATCTGAATGTCTTTTTTGTTTGTTGCTGCCTCTGCAAAAGGTTCAGTGGCAAATATTTGATCTTCATGCTATTCTTCTCTCAAAATCTCAATTATTTCATGTGATGATCTGCCAAAAATACAACTAGAAAAAAAGTGACTCTGGATGAAAAATCGTGTAGTATTCAACATACCTACTTCCTAATATTTTAACTTTTGGGTTATATACCTAACAACTCACTAATAGATAATAAGATAAGATAATAGTTCACTAATAAATAACAGAAAAACTGTAGATCTATGATCTAAATAAATAATTTCTAGCTACAAACAAATTTTTAAAATACAATGTGTAACTATATCACAAAGTAATCAACTGGGAAAATGAGATGACCGGAATGCTTACACTACTGCCGAGCAGTTCTATTTGGAACCAGGCAAAATATGTCATGAGCTAAATGACTTTAGAAACATTATATCACGTAATACCATATACAGAATTAAAAGTACTATCCTTATCTATAAAATTCTGCATCTAACTTATAAATAATATATTTTTAGAACGAACTACGTACCTTTCTCTGCAATGATGTCAAGCCCTCCTCTCCGACACTTGGTACTTACAATCTTTTTATGTTAACTGAACAGGGAGTAGTCGGAGTGTGTATCAAACCTACGCATCCACTAGTATATTGATTTGACCATACAATTTTATTATGAATCCATTTTTTTCCGCTGGTTCCATATAGAACTGCTTGGCATTAATGGGTTAATATAAAGGAAAAAAGTTGAGAAGTTTTTGAATAACCCACGATGTCGGAATATACTGCATTTACCCTAAGTCACCTGTTACTGTAGCGTGGGAGATATTTTCTCCTATCTAGTTATAATTATCAACATTACATGCTTTAAAAAAAATTTTCTAGTGTGAATCTTGCAGCACTGCTGCAAGATTCTAAAAATTATGGTGCATATATTATTTTTGATCCACCTCCACTTTTTTATCCAAAATTTTAGTTAAGATAGAAAGAATAAAAATAGGAGGAATTAAAATTGCATTTGAAAGAATCAAGAATGAAGGTTGCACTACTTGAAGTTTAAGATTTTAATTGGACTAAATATTAGTAATTCTGTTCATTACCAGTCAAACACAATAAATTAAGATTTATGATCAACATTCTTACTATCTAGGTAGCATAAAGTAAGTTGAGAAATTATACATTTCCTACCTCTAAAAAATATCTGAAAAAATTTGAAAAGTGCAATTTTAGGAACGTTTCTCTGCTAAGGTCTGTAGCAAAAAAATATTTGCCGTATCAAAAAACTTTACTTACCGTCAATTTGGGTGACTTTGGCCAAATTACACTAGTTTCTGCCAATCAAATTTCTACAAAAATAGGAATGAGGTGTTGCTGGTGATTGTAAATTTGTAAATATATTAATGAAATGATCTTCTTTAAATATGTCATGTCTAACTTATGTCACTTTTATAGTTTAATAATTTTTTTTAAAATAGCTGGGTGGCTGATGTCACCCCACAATGGGGTGACTTCGGCTTATTTGTTAAAACACGGTAAAATGATTTTGTGGCCAAAGTCAACCATTAGCTGGGTGAAATCCGCCTTATTGGGTATTTTAAAAAATGATAATCAATGCCACTGTGTATTATACAAATTGAAACACAAAGATAAAAACTCACATTCGTGAATCAAATGCTTCATTAAGGCAGCTTTCTGTTGATTTAAATGGCCAGCTGGACACAAAAGTTTGAAAAATCTAGTCCTCATGGGTTCTGGAGCATTCTTCAAAAAACCAATGATGCTTGATAGAGGTGTGACCCTTGAACTTGTGTAAAGTGCAACCCAGTTTGTCAAGGTAATTTTTAACCAAAAACACAGATCCATACCATCTAATGGGAAGCCCCAGTCTGATAGCAGAATAATGTAGGATACTAAATCTGACTCCTCTGTAGGTGAAAGAGTAGACTGTCCTAAGTTTTTTACATGACATCCGGCGCATCGGCCGCTCAAAGTAGAACGAGGGACTTTGCAAATGTTAGCAGCTTCTCTTTGGCTAACACTATCTTCTATCAACTGAAATGCTCTCTTAAGCGACTCCTCAGAATATGTCCTATATGGCACAGAATATAATTCATGTCTATAGCTGCACCTATTGTCTGAAAAAAAGAAGAAAAAAATCTAGTATTCTAAACATTTATTGGCTGGCCAAAGTTACCCCATTTACTATGGGGTGACTTTTTGGCCTGCTAATTTTTTTAAACATGTACATTACATTTGGTAAAAAACATATAGCCATTGATATAATCATTATACACAAATAACAAGATACCTACCAAAATAAGTGAAACAAATCTGATTCCAAAATTCTTTTTGTATCTGTAAATATTGAAGTTTGCACTCAGCTTTTTCTTTTCTTTACAGTACTGTGGCATTCAGATTGTGTTGGTCAAGCAGGATATAAAATTAATGAAACAAAACAGTTTCCAATCAATAGATAAGAAAAACTACATTGGATACCATTTTGTTCCAATAACATAACACAACTACAACAGAAACAAATGGCCGCACAACAAAATCATTAACAAAGTCACCCTTGCAGCCAAAGTCACCCCAGTTGATGGTACATAAAAGTTGCACACAAGTGTTGGCTTAAAAACGTTCTTGAAAGAATTCACATACCATAAAAGGGGGTTACTTAGACTCCCAGGGTAACTTAGACTCCCAGGGTAACTTAGACCACTTTTAGTGTTTTTTAACAAAAACCCCCGAAACCCAAAAACTATTTGACATAGAAAAATTTTGTCAATGGGCATTAAAGGCCTAATACTGAGGCTATGTAACACAATAGATAGATAAAAAATTATGCATATCTAATAGGTTAAAAAATGAAAAATGTGACCCACGCTAGAAGTTTTTGGTAAAATAACTCCAGGTTTTGGTGCTTTGTAGTAAAACTCTTCTAGTTACATATGCAAATGACAAATTTGAGGAAAGTGTCATAGTATGCAAATGGGGGCGCTGCCCCTGAATGGGGAAACTTTGACCACCTAATGTCAGCCCTGACGAGATAACATAGACCGGCTTGGAAATTAATTTAAAATGACCATATATAACATATTTTATGTTTGACACACCTATTAATGTTTTTCTTTATGTTTCAGACTCTACAGAGTCTTATATATGGTAATTTTAACTTAATTTCCAAGCCAGTCAATATTACCCCGTCACAGCTTCCATTAGGTGGTCTGAGTTCCCCCATTTGGGGGCAGTGCCCCCCATTTGCAAGCTATGACACTTTCCTCAAATTTGTCATTTGCATATGTAACCAGAAGAGTTCTACTGCAATGCACCAAAACGTGGAGTTATTTTACCAAAAAATATAATTGATTTTACCACCCAGTCTAAGATACTCTAAGAGCTGGGGTAACAAAGACCATCACTTTTTTTGAAATTACATCAAAATTATGCAAGGCAGGAGCCAGCAATTTATGGTGAGTGAACCTAGAGTATAGACCTGTATTTTGCATGTTTCGATTTAAGTTTAATTTAGCTAGTAAAAAAAGGCATCATTTAAAAAAAGTAGTCTAAGTTACCCCCTTTTACGCTATCTCATTCCACAAAAAATGGTGGCCATTTCCGTAGGACGGGGTAATAAGGGACACCTCTAAAAATGCATTTACAGTAGAACCTTGATTAGCAAAAGCTCCAGTTCATAAAAAATCAATTAATAACAAAAAATTTTTGATTATGTTTACCTTGCTCAGCAAAAAATTTTTACTAGATGAAAAACTAATGCATCATTGATCAGCACAAAATTGTGCATAAAATGTCATAGATATAATTGTTCACTGGGCAACATAGTGAAAAGTAATTAACCTAAACTATGATTTATTCCTCCTAAAAATATGATGGTTGTCACTATAGTATTCCTTTCTGTTTTAGGTATGTTTTTATAATCTTTTTTTTTTTTGTTATAGTGAATTCACTTAATCAAATTAAAATGATGTGAAATTTACAAGCCTTCCTGTAAGCTTACAGATACAGAAAAGTGCTATATGGCTGCTGAAATGAAGCTTTCAATGGACAAGGTCATTGTAAATGCTCAATAGCATGTTCATGGATATGGTAATATCACATCAATAATATGGTAATGTATGGATATGTTAATATATCAATAAAGGAAAAAACACATGAAAAGTCACAGAAAATGTCATTTATTCTACATCTACATCATCTACAAAGAAAGAGGAGGACTTCAGAGTCTGTCTCTTATACACATCTAGATGTGTATAAGAGACAGGTNGGCTGGTCCTTTCTTACCCCATGAAGGCTGCGATCCTGTCTTATCCCATTTGACTATATATATAAAATTGTTACATGTTTATCAGGTATAAAGGTGCTGTTACCACAATGCTTCAAACCAACGAGAAAAAAAAGAAACTAGACTGTCATCTGGTCTGGAGGGTGCTAGGCTTTCATTCTACTGCATATAAGTTGGCAATAATTCCATTTTATTGGCAAGTATAAAAGGAAACTAGCCAATTTATTAGGATGCAATATTTAAGGTGACTGATAATACATGCAGACATTTCTTCTTTCTTTTTTAGAGGAAGTTGTGTTCAAAATGTAGGAAAAATTAATTTCAATTTCCAAACAAGCATTTTCAAATGGTTGTATTTCAGTTCTGAAGCATCATAGGGAGTGATGCTATGTTTGGTATGATTGACAGATGGTTGGTAATTGTCAGATGTTCAATGGAAATATCTTGTGTTTATACCAGTTGAGGAATGTAGGGAACATTAAGGCTTGGAGATATAAATTTACCAAGGATGTTAACTTATCTGCTAACATGTATGGTATAAAACAGTAGTGAGAATGTAAATAGGGATATGAGAAAAACAGAACTACAAACAATAGGTCCCTACATAACTACTTGCCATGTATAGAAGGGCATGCATGTCAAAACATTTCTTCATATTGAGTGTATTTTACCTTGAGAACTAAAATGTCATGAATGCTACCAATTTCCCCATTAGCTTTGGATTTTTGGAGCAAATAAAGAGAAGAAAAGTTCTTTAGCACAGGGGACTAAAAAAGCTCTGAATACTAATGAATACTGAAAAAGATCATGGCCTGTGAAGCAGATGGGTGCTCATTCAGTTTTACATAAACTCTAACACCAACTCAGTGCCTGGCTAGAACTTATGATGCCATTTTGCTGGTCGAAAGGTTATTCAGTAGGTAGTGTGCATTCTTCAGGGCTTCAGATGATGTCTTGTTTGTGTCAAGGCATCTGTTTTGATGTAGGTATTGATATTTACAGACCGTGATATATACTATCCAATTGCTGAGATAGCTTGTGTTCAGTAAAGCAGGATTTTTATTATTTTATTCAGTTTTGTTTTTTGGGTTTTTGATTCTAGTTTGCATGTCTTTAGTTTACTGGCTATTTCCATGGCAAGGTCAAAAATCCTCAGCCTTCAATGTGTCCAGCTACGAAGTAGAGCGTTTTGAAATAAATTGTAGTCCTGCTCTTGAATTCTTCATTATTGCGTCTGCTTGCATCGTGCAGTGAGGAGGGTTATACCAGCCTGTCAAACTCACAGGCTCCAAAAGGAAGGGTTAGGAGTCATGCTGTTGAACTAGGCTCAGTTAAGAACCTTCTACCAATTTATATCAGTGATAAAAAAAAAACGGAGATCAGTGAAGTATGTAGTATTTATTTGTGAGAAAGCATAGGTAATAAATGTATAATTCTTGCCCTCTGATCCTATGTTTATTGTCAACTACATGTTCAGAATTACCAATTCTGGCAATTATGAAATTGGATGTGGTCAAAAACTGTGGTACCACTGTCAGCAGGGCTTTGTCATTTGATTCTTATTTTTACAACACTTTTCTTTAACTTCACTTCTTGTCTGTTTGTCTGTCTGCTACAAATCTTGTAAATTGAAATTTAATACACTTCTACTTATCCTATTGATCTGAAATTTTGCACACTTGCATAAAGTTGGAGACAATGCATGAATCAATTGACAGAATAAAGAATTTTGAAAAAATTTTATATATTGAAAAATTTAAAAGATTAATTTTTTTAATATCTGAAAATAAAATTAGAAATTCATTGTACATCTGTAACATTGGAAACATTGGATTCTTTAGAAGTGTTGTCTTTAAAAAGTAATTTTCAAACATATATTATTGTTTATTCACTGCAAAGCAATTTCTTGCGGCTGCTTATTGATGAACTCATAGCTCATAAAATCCAATTATGGTATAGTTGTATATAATTTTTAGGTGGGTTCAAATTCATGAAGTTGGAAACTTTTTTTTTATTGTTGAACATTGCGGCTATATAAAGTACTGCAATGAAACTAGCAGTTGTTTTTGGTTTATGGTAGTCTTTGAATTGGTCCCTTGAGGATTAAGATGTCAGTCTAATGTTTACAATTTTGGTCTGATGTAGACGTCGCTTGCATTAAATTCAGCTTTCCGAGAAAAAAATAATCAATTTGTGATGGACGATCTTGTAGCTTGCATGGCAACTCTTCAAAGAATGGGATCCACAATTTTCAGTCTTGAATTATATTATTTGGATCATTGTGAGTATTTGAGGCATGACTTGATTAAATATATGCAAAGGTATGCTTCAGAGCAAGAACCCCATTCAATATTCCAATTCTGAAATTATAAATTAATTTCTTATAGATGCCTCTTATTTTATTTTCAGACGACTGCTCCAGCTGCGAAGATGTTGCTACGCAATATTCCTTTTTTGAAGCTGTGCGGCGCTGCTGGTGGTATGACTGCAGGGATCTCGTTTTCAATGTTTCATTTCTCAACGTCAGCTGCTTCAAGATCATCGGACTATGTTCCCAAAGTGTACTTTGATATAGCGGCTAATGATAAGCCGCTCGGTCGCATTATCATAGAGCTACGCAACGACGTGGTGCCCAAGACAGCCGAAAACTTCCGCCAGCTCTGCACGGGCGAGCAAGGCTTCGGTTATAAAGGATCCATCTTTCACCGCATTATTCCCGATTTTATGTGTCAAGGTGGGGATTTTACTCGAGGTAATGGTACTGGAGGCAAGAGTATCTATGGTGAAAAATTTCCTGATGAGAATTTTAAGCTGCGACACGATAGGCCTGGCTTGTTGTCCATGGCTAATGCTGGACCTAACACGAACGGATCCCAATTTTTCATTACAACTGTACCATGTGATTGGTTGAATAACAAGCATGTTGTCTTTGGACGAGTTCTTGAAGGAATGGAGGTTGTCAAGGCTATGGAAAAACTAGGATCTCGATCTGGGAAGCCCTCGCAGAAAGTTATCATCACTGATTGCAATGAATTAAAGGAGGAATGAAAGATTTTCAATTCGCGTTATTTTGTACTTTGATTTTTACTAATAATCAGTCGTATGAGAGTATGCAATGCCTTAAAAATCCAGCATAAAAGTAAGTTATTCCATCGGTTGCCCTGTAAATTATAATAGGAAGTTCATGTGTAGTATATAAAATATTATCTATTTGCTCTAACTGCATTTGAAAATATTCACTTAAATTTTATGCTGCTGTTAGCCGAGTCATCGTCACTTCAGTGTTGTAAAATCTTCATTAATAAACACGACTGTTTCATCTTTATTTTGAACCCTTTCTCAATTTCATTAACATGAAACTTTAATTTTGGTTGCGTTTCTTACCTAAATGAACACTTGATCCTAACACCTGAAGAAATTCCAATCGATGCAGGTACTATCTACTTCATGTTGAATGAAAGTTAAAAAAACTGCAATAGGCAAACAATGGAAACGTTTAACTATTGCATGAAAAAAGAAACTACATCGTTTCACTGCATTGGTACATTGCTCTCTGCTCTATTATTTCATAATTACTGTATCCTTTCAATCTGCTTCGTTTCGGAATTCTTTGCATGGATAAGTAAACCTCAGCTTCAATGTGGATTTAGATGCCATCGTAAATAATTAGACCGCTGCGACATGTCTAATTACTCTGTCTTTCATTGCAAATTGAACGAATTATCATGCGCCCTTATTGTGACTTATTAATAATTGATGGCTTCTAATCGAAAATTAGACATCAATCTTCCTTCTGGAACGGCACAAGTGTACCGATAGTTTAATCATTTGGTTCTAGAAAAGGGAAGGAAATCTCCTAATCTTAATATCGATATTTGATACCGATAATTTAGGTTTTTCTTTCCTGAGACCTGATGCGCAGGGGACGTGCGGCTGCTAGCTTGCAATCATCATCGTAATCCAATAATCAGCAGCAATGACAGTAAACCGTTCATTCTTAATTCATAAACATAATCTAATAAAAGTAACCAGTGCGGCTACGAATACCGCATCGTCCCACGCACAACCACACCTGTGTTCTGATCATCTGACCGCATGTTTTTTCATAAGTTGTCTTGATTACCTCTACTGTCGATCAAGGAAGCTTACGAGATGAGCGCAAAATTTGAAATTCTCAGTTGTTATGTTCATGAGTCCCTTTAGTGAGTCAAGCTTATAGTTTTGAACCACTGGCGTAGCACATCTGTGACATTGTTAACATCCGTTCACTGGACGAAACAATTAGCAACGATTCGCGATTAAGGGAGAATCAAGGAGAATATTGAGCAATTAGGTGGGAATATCACGGAACTTCGTTTGAAATATGTACGATACAAAGTTGAAAATGATATATTGATTCACTTCAACTAATTTTAATTAGTACAGAGCTTACCGTGAGTCCATGACATGATCAACTTTCCCGCTAGGGTAAAATAAAATGTATAAAAAATTTTTTTAAAGACCACGTTTTTCATGTGGACTCATAAGTAGAAAATAATTTTTCGGCAGCTACTGATCTCTGTTAGCTTTCATTCTCTTGGTCTTTTGTATTTCAGTTAAAATATTTTACAACATCTAAAACGAAAAACGTGGGGCGCATATGTATTTAATTGTTTGGTGATTACTTGATATGATGAATATGATGGTTCATTGAACATTTGATAAGTGAGCTTTCATTGTTATTAAGATTGAAATAAGAGATTGTATACCAGGTATATAAACATTGAGGAAACAGCGCATCAAGAACTGACCAGAAGAATTGAAAGAACGTCTTTCATCGATATACGAATTCAACGATTAATTACTATATCTATCAGTATTTATTCATTCAAGACAATATACACTCGCCACAAATTAATTATCGAACAATGTTTAAAGTATGACACGCAACCAAAGTGTTGGCAATAATTGCACACAATTAGAACATTTTGGTTGAAATGAATGAATGCCACACTATATACATTATATCACATTTGATGTTAAAGTGAAGAAGCTCTCACTCACGTTTGAACTATGAAAAAACTACAGACAATGCTAGTAGTAATGCCCTATATGGAAGCCCACATTCACCTCGTGGGAGCTGCTTCACACCATGATGACACATATGCTGAAGACTTTGAGGTGTATGGGCATATGTGCTATTGAAATTATTTGAGAATCAAAAATATACGCGCGGTTGATTTGCGGTTCAAAAGTACCTCTGTACGAACATTGCGGTCTTGCAATAGAAATTCACATTAACATATCCATTGTGTAATGTAGAATAAACTCATATGCAAGTTCTGATGGCTTATAAAAACCTGTCTTCAATGTTATTCTTTGGAATAGAAATGAGTCAAGTCAAATTACACTCGTAGGGCTAAGAAATGTGGACGAGATTTGGGGACACTCGATCAACTAAGCTTGCCAGTAGAGAGCTGTTTTGCAAATAATGCTTAAGTAACTATTGAAGGTTCGCCGATCTCACTTTATTTTTCCCTATAAAGACGGAACTTGGAATCAGCAACGATGCATGTTTGAGTTTGAACTTAACAAGTTTTATTTATTTAATCTGTCAATAGCATTTCATTTGTCTTGCTTCGTTGAAAGCTGAATTGGGCACTTAACATTCTTACAATATGAATAACACTTAATATTACTTAGGAATAAAAATATTAAAGGAAATGATAATTTTTCATGACTTCAAAAATTAAGCAAGTCAAAGTTAAAAAGCCGGAATCGCACTTTTAAGAGACGTTTGGAACCGAAAGATGGTTGGGAGTTGAACGTTTAAGTAGTAGGACGGGGTAATAAGGGACACCTCTAAAAATGCATTTACAGTAGAACCTTGATTAGCAAAAGCTCCAGTTCATAAAAAATCAATTAATAACAAAAAATTTTTGATTATGTTTACCTTGCTCAGCAAAAAATTTTTACTAGATGAAAAACTAATGCATCATTGATCAGCACAAAATTGTGCATAAAATGTCATAGATATAATTGTTCACTGGGCAACATAGTGAAAAGTAATTAACCTAAACTATGATTTATTCCTCCTAAAAATATGATGGTTGTCACTATAGTATTCCTTTCTGTTTTAGGTATGTTTTTATAATCTTTTTTTTTTTTGTTATAGTGAATTCACTTAATCAAATTAAAATGATGTGAAATTTACAAGCCTTCCTGTAAGCTTACAGATACAGAAAAGTGCTATATGGCTGCTGAAATGAAGCTTTCAATGGACAAGGTCATTGTAAATGCTCAATAGCATGTTCATGGATATGGTAATATCACATCAATAATATGGTAATGTATGGATATGTTAATATATCAATAAAGGAAAAAACACATGAAAAGTCACAGAAAATGTCATTTATTCTACATCTACATCATCTACAAAGAAAGAGGAGGACTTCAGAGTACAGTTAGTATTGAACGAGTACACTCTGCATATTTTATACGTTTTAAAATTAAGTTTTATTTCAAGTGTCCCGTATTTCCCCATTCCCAGGGGTAATTCAGTATGGTTTTATTTTGTGTGTGGCATCTTACAAATAGCATATGGATTTTTTTTAAGATGCCAAATATAG
Source organism: Hyalella azteca (assembly GCF_000764305.2). Classification (NCBI taxonomy): domain Eukaryota; kingdom Metazoa; phylum Arthropoda; class Malacostraca; order Amphipoda; family Hyalellidae; genus Hyalella; species Hyalella azteca. The sequence continues at coordinate 11,651 of NW_025942394.1, forward strand.
CCCTTGCAAACAGCTATAAAATGAGCTCAAACTTGTTTATGAAATGTTTCATGGTAAGAAGTTATTAACAAAAAGCGCTCAAAACCGTCCCTTATTACCCCGTTTGATGGTACCATACTTAATTATTAGGGAACTTGCAATTTACACCTAACTGGGAACTTGGAATTTACACCTAACTGGGAACTTGAAATTATTTTGCTTGGAATCATTTCAGTTTTCAATTTATTTTTAACTAATAATATGAACTTAGCAATTTCACTAAAATGGAATGACATCATTGTATTGGAATGCTTCAGATGTTAACAAAATTTGTAGTAAGCAAAACAATATTAAGGAAATTTTTGTCTTGAAATTTAATCAAAGATTTTGAAACAACTTATTCCTTTGAAATCACAATTTTACACCATTCGTTTGAACATGTAAGTACCGTCAAACGGGGTAAAAAGGGATGGTTTTGAGCATCTTTTGTTAATAACTTCTTACCATGAAACATTTCAGAAACAAGTTTAGGCTCATTTTATATCTCTTTGCAAGGGCTATCAAACAGCATCTTCAAAAAATTCCATATGTTATTTGTATGGCGCTAGATGCAATATAAAAGGCTCCTGAATTAATCTTGAAATGGGGTAAAAAGGGACACTTGAAATAAAACTCAATTTCAAACATTTGAAGCATGCAGAGTGTACTTTTCTATTACTAACAGTACTCTGAAGTCCTCCTCTTTCATTGTAGATGATGTAGATGTAAAATAAATGTCATTTTCTGTGATTTTTACTTGTTTTTCCTTTGTTGATATGATATTACCATATTCATTAATTACTCTATTATTAACCCATTAATGACGAGAATTATTTACTGAATTTTTTTGGGGTTCCTTGTGAGAATTTTATCATTTGTGATGGTAATAAACAAAAAATATGTTCATATATTTATTTTTCATTGTATGTGAAAAAATATAGCTTGGTTCCATATGGAACCGCTCGGCATTAACATAATGTTTCTTCAAACAACACTTTTTCCGATAGTAAATCAAGCAAGGTTATTCATAATGGATAATACGTAATATACGTATTCATAATGGACAATACTGATGATGAACCAATCATGGCAGAATACAATTTAATTTTTAGCATAGAATGCTTCCATTCATTCAAAATGAATAGGAAGGTTGCCCATTTTACGAATGTTTGTGGGTGCGTTGTCAACATTGTTTACGAAGCACTGCATTTGCAGTGCTTCTGATGTCTCTTTGCTGGCCGATGTTGTTGATTGTTGTATTGCACTTCATCAAGGATCGAAGTAGAAGGGTGCACTATAGACCCTGATTGTTTTATTTAGGGTCTCCTGCATTATTGCATTTCCTAACCGATATTTTTCAAAATTTATTGCAATAGCCATTCTTTTTTTCAAAAGTTTTTTGAGAAGCTAAATGAAACCAGAATAGATATCACATATAATATGTTGGCTTGGGACCAATTGTATCATGTTTATGGGACCAATCCATGTTCCAGCCCATGAATAAGTTTCTTTTTCTATTAGATCCGCCGATTGGCTTCAATATCAGAAAACTATCATCTGATTTATCTGCTGCCCAAAGTTTATAACTAAATCTCACGGGCTAGCCACGTATATGTCGTAGTATAATGTTGCCATGTCGACCACAGTTGACTTTCTTCTCTGTCGATAGTCATTGTTTTCACATTTGGTGATTACTGTTGCTGCAATGACTATTCTCGACAGGCGAGCATAATTGCTAGTGGCTGCGTCATCTGAGTTATCTGAATCTCAGTATGTTTCGTTTGTTGCTGCTTCTGTGAAAGGTTCAGTAGCAAATATTTGATCTTCGTGTTATTCTTCTCTCGAAATCTCAATTATTTCATGTGATGATCTGCCAAAAATACAACTAGAAAAAAGTGACTCGGATGAAAAATCGTATAGTGTTCTACGTACCTACTTCCAAATATATCAACTTTCGGGATATATATATTCCTAACAGCTCTAAAGATAATAGTTCACTAATAAATAACAGAAAAACTGTAGATCTAAGATCTAAATAAATAATTTCTAAGTACAAACAAGTTTTTGAAATACAATGCGTAACTATATCACATAGTAATCTACTGGGAAAATGAGATGACCGGAATGCTTACACTACTGCCGAGCGGTTCCATTTGGAACCAGACAAAATATTTCATGATCTGAAAGACTTTAGAAACATTATATCACATAATGGCATATACAGGATTAAAAGTACTCTCTTTATCGATAAAATTCTGCATCTAACTTATAAATAATATATTCTTAGAACGAACTACTTACCTTTCTCTGCAATGATGTCAAGCCCTTCTGTCTGACACCCGGAACTTACAATATTTTAATGTTAACTGAGCAGAGAGTAGTCGGCGCAGCGGAACCAAACGTTGCCAGAACATGGACAAGATGTGTATCAAACATACGCATCCACTAGTATATTGATTTGACCATACAATTTTATTATGAATACATTTTTTTCTGCTGGTTCCAAATGGAACCGCTCGGCATTAATGGGTTAATGTGATATTACTGTATCCATGGACATGCCATTGAGCATTAACAAAAGAACCTTGCCCACTGTTGAGCTTCATATCAGCAGCCATGTAGCATTTCTTCTGTATCTGTAAGCTTGCAGGATGGTTTGTAATTTTGCACAATTTTAATCAAGTCTAGTGATTTCACTATAATGAAAAAGATAGTGAAAAACATACCTGAAACAGAAAACAATGTTTTAGTAACAACCATCATATGTTTTGAAGAAATAAATCATAGTTTAGGTCAATTACTTTTCATTCTATGATGCCCGGTGCACAATTCTATATATAGCNCATTCGATAGCCCTCGCAAAGAGCTATAAAATGAGCCTAAACTTGTTTATGAAATGTTTCATCGTAAGAAGTTATTAACAAAAAACGCTCAAAATCGTCCCGAATTACCCCGGTTGACGGTAGTGTTTTGGCAATAGTATGGCGCGCAATAATATGACACCACTATTTCAACATCAACGAACGTGTGGAACTAAGACAAAGCTTAATATAAAGGAAAAAGTTGAGAAGTGTCTGAATTACCCACGATGTTGGAACTCGGAATATACCGCATTTACCCTAGCCTGATTATGCACTTTTATTAATAATTGGTAGGGCAAATGCGGTATATTCCGACACATTAAGGACATGGCAAGAAATGAATGGCTATAAAAATATCACCGTATGCGCAACTCAAGTTCTGCTTGCTTTACGTTATCGTGTGAGTCTCAGCACACCGCGAGTTGCAATTTATCCCCTCTTATATAACAGGAAGGGCCACAACAACAAGAACGAATAAATATTTGTGGAAGCGCTAATTCTTGTCTAAATTTAAGGTTTGAAAGCTTTAAGGTTTCAAATTTTATTAGGAACAATATCAAATGAACAAATTAGGATTTGCGGTAGGCAAAAATAAAATCCAAAAATCACTAATAAAGGGAAGAGTACAGGCCAGGTTAATGTGAACTTGACATTACCAAGCCAGCTGTAAAAATAGATGAAATTAATAAAATGGCAAAGGATGTATAATTTAAGGAGCTGTGATTGAAATGAATAATTAGTAATCAAGCATTGCACTCTATGCACCAGCAATGATGAAACGTCACAAACTGTTGCCATATTTATTTAAAAGCCTTTAGAATTCAAACCTACAAAATCCCTGAATTCTGATGCTGTGTGTGACTAAATTTGGCCTATTGTGAGACTAATTCTGGCAGTGCTTCAAACTATTAATTTGTAATTCTAGCACCCTGTGTTGGAATTCCGACGCCCTGCGTGAGCTGTATCGGAATACAACACAGCTCAGAACGAGCTTAATTGAAAATTTTTAATTTTTTAATTAAGCTTTTAATTTAGAGCTATTAAGCTTTTAATTAGGAAAATTTTAATTTTTGGACACAGCTCAGAGCAAGCTGTGTGTTTCTAATTCCAAGCTGTGTGAGAATAGTTTTTATGATGTGTCTAAAACCGTCGCTTAACTTAATCATCTATTAATTTATTTACGTACCACTTGAAATCGGCAAATACAAGTATACATAAAGGATTCCTAATATATTCACAGACTTATTTAGAAGTCTCAAACCATAGTATTCTTACTACACAAATAGTTTATCACTATTTGATAGAGCAAGGTCAACTATCAACTTTGACACATTTTTTGATGTTCTCACTGGGTGACATGCACTGTCTCTCTTTGGATCTTAACATTTTCCCACCAGAGGGCCCAGACCTAGTGTTTTGGCAATAGTATTGCATGCAATATTATGACGTCACTATTTCAACCATCAACGAATGCATGGAACTAAGACAAAGCTTAACCCATTAATGCGGGGAATTATTTTTTGACCTTTTTTTTGGTTCCTTGTGAGTATATTATTATTTGTGATGGCAATAAACAAAAAATATGTTTATATATTTATTTTTCGTTGTATGTGAAAAATTATAGCTTGGTTACATATGGAACCGCTTGGCATTAACATAACGTTTCTTCAAACAACACTTTCCGATAGTAAATCAAGCAAGGTTATTCACAATGGATAATATGTAATACAGCAATCTCTTGATTAACGCGGTTAATAAATTCCCGAGTTTTACCGTGTTAAGCAAAACCGCGCTAATCAAACTTTAGAATATGTGGGAATAATTATAATGAATCCTCAAAAATAGCAAAGTTACATAATCTTTTTTTTTCTACTAAAATTCATTATATTTTTTTTCTAAATAGGGGAAATAAATAAAAGAAATGCAAATGAATTAACATTTATTTTTTACTGAAAAAGGAGTCCAATTTCAATTGCACAGTAGTATTAGATTTCTTGCTCTCCTAAGATTTAGATTTATTCCCTTTTTGTCCATAATTATGACGGTAATTTATCAAGGAAAATTATGTAGTTTGATAAAAATGAGAAGGGTAGGTTGCAAATTTTTTTCCGCGTTAATCAAAACCGCGGTATTCAAAACTGTGCTAATCAAGGGATTGCTGTAAATTAAGATTTGTGAATTAAAAACAAATCTTGCCACCAATTAAAGTTTACTATGATGCACACCACGTAGCCAAAAGTGATTTGACGAAGCAAACTCACTTTGCTGCTTATGTAATGAAGGCACGCCCCCAACTGTACGACATATGTTCTGTTCTTTGGTGGGTTAACGGGATTCCAGTTTACAATGCAGAAGACATTTTGCCATTGCCAGCTATCTCCTATTAAAAAAATTACTGGTAAATTTAATCCTAAATATTTATTGTTTAATTATAAACTAAGTGAGCAAAGCCAATTCAAGAAGCCTCATATACCACTAATTTTCAGGCATCACTAGCGGTCTCTGTTTGATGTTGTAACAAACTGGAATTGACATAGTGTTAAGGCAGGCTCCTTTAATATACTGCATATTAAAGGAGCAAAAGCACCCATGCTGGACAGAAGCACCCATGTGTCTTGGGCAAGAGCATGGATGCTCTTGCCCAAGACACTTGTTCAGTCATTTAGGAATCTCTAAATTTATTTTTTTTGTGTAATGGGTTGTCTTTTTTGGTTAAAAGAGGAAAGGTATCCAAGGTTCTTTAAAACCCAAGGGGTTAAATGAAAGATGGCCTCCCATTCCCAACTGTTCTTATAGCCATCCCTATCCACCAGGTATCTTTCTCTTCTGTTCAATTATATTTTTTATTGCCATACTGTCAATTGGGGTAATAAGGGACAGGTGGGGTAAATCAGAACAGTTGTCCCACATTTCGTAGAAACGTTGCAGCTAAACCAATCAAAATATTTCAAAATTAAAAATAGTGGCGTAAAGTTCAACATTCTTACTATCTAGGTAGCATAAAGTAAGTTGAGAAATTATACATTTCCTACCTCTAAAAAATATCTGAAAAAATTTGAAAAGTGCAATTTTAGGAACGTTTCTCTGCTAAGGTCTGTAGCAAAAAAATATTTGCCGTATCAAAAAACTTTACTTACCGTCAATTTGGGTGACTTTGGCCAAATTACACTAGTTTCTGCCAATCAAATTTCTACAAAAATAGGAATGAGGTGTTGCTGGTGATTGTAAATTTGTAAATATATTAATGAAATGATCTTCTTTAAATATGTCATGTCTAACTTATGTCACTTTTATAGTTTAATAATTTTTTTTAAAATAGCTGGGTGGCTGATGTCACCCCACAATGGGGTGACTTCGGCTTATTTGTTAAAACACGGTAAAATGATTTTGTGGCCAAAGTCAACCATTAGCTGGGTGAAATCCGCCTTATTGGGTATTTTAAAAAATGATAATCAATGCCACTGTGTATTATACAAATTGAAACACAAAGATAAAAACTCACATTCGTGAATCAAATGCTTCATTAAGGCAGCTTTCTGTTGATTTAAATGGCCAGCTGGACACAAAAGTTTGAAAAATCTAGTCCTCATGGGTTCTGGAGCATTCTTCAAAAAACCAATGATGCTTGATAGAGGTGTGACCCTTGAACTTGTGTAAAGTGCAACCCAGTTTGTCAAGGTAATTTTTAACCAAAAACACAGATCCATACCATCTAATGGGAAGCCCCAGTCTGATAGCAGAATAATGTAGGATACTAAATCTGACTCCTCTGTAGGTGAAAGAGTAGACTGTCCTAAGTTTTTTACATGACATCCGGCGCATCGGCCGCTCAAAGTAGAACGAGGGACTTTGCAAATGTTAGCAGCTTCTCTTTGGCTAACACTATCTTCTATCAACTGAAATGCTCTCTTAAGCGACTCCTCAGAATATGTCCTATATGGCACAGAATATAATTCATGTCTATAGCTGCACCTATTGTCTGAAAAAAAGAAGAAAAAAATCTAGTATTCTAAACATTTATTGGCTGGCCAAAGTTACCCCATTTACTATGGGGTGACTTTTTGGCCTGCTAATTTTTTTAAACATGTACATTACATTTGGTAAAAAACATATAGCCATTGATATAATCATTATACACAAATAACAAGATACCTACCAAAATAAGTGAAACAAATCTGATTCCAAAATTCTTTTTGTATCTGTAAATATTGAAGTTTGCACTCAGCTTTTTCTTTTCTTTACAGTACTGTGGCATTCAGATTGTGTTGGTCAAGCAGGATATAAAATTAATGAAACAAAACATTTTCCAATCAATAGATAAGAAAAATTACATTGGATACCATTTTGTTCCAATAACATAACACAACTACAACAGAAACAAATGGCCGCACAACAAAATCATTAACAAAGTCACCCTGGCGGCCAAAGTCACCCCAGTTGATGGTACATAAAAGTTGCACACATGTGTTGGCTTAAAAACGTGCTTGAAAGAATTCACATACCATAAAAGGTGGTTACTTAGACTCCCAGGGTAACTTAGACCACTTTTAGTGTTTTTTAACAAAAACCCCCAAAACCCAAGAACTATTTGACATAGAAAAATTTTGTCAATGGGCATTAAAGGCCTAATATTGAGGCTACGGAACACAATAGAAAGATAAAAAATTATGCATATCTAATAGGTTAAAAAATGAAAAATGTGACCCACGAAAAGAGCTATTATTTAAAGCCTGTCGTAGAACCCCCTGCAATTTTTTTATTTTTTGGTAAAATAACTCCAGGTTTTGGTGCAGTGTAGTAAAACTCTTCTAGTTACATATGCAAATGACAAATTTGAGGAAAGTGTCATAGTTTACAAATGGGGGCACTGCCCCTGAATGGGGGAACTTTGACCACCTAATGTCAGCCCTGACGAGGTAACATAGACCGGCTTGGAAATTAATTTAAAATTACCATATATAACATATTTTATGATTGATACACCTATTAATGTTTTTCTTTATGTTTCAGACTCTACAGAGTCTTATATTTGGTAATTTTAACTTAATTTCCAAGCCAGTCAATATTACCCCGTCACGGCTTCCATTAGGTGGTCTAAGTTCCCCCATTTGGGGGCAGTGCCCCCCATTCGCAAGCTACGACACTTTCCTCAAATTTGTCATTTGCATATGTAACTAGAAGAGTTCTACTGCAATGCACCAAAACCTGGAGTTATTTGGAGTTGTTTTACCAAAAAATATAATTGATTTTACCACCCAGTCTAAGATACCCCAAGAGCTGGGGTAACATAGACCATCACTTTTTTTTAAATTACATCAAAAATATCTATTTTCTGTGGCCTGCACTGCGACCGACTGCTGCTAGGCTGCTACCACCTGGTCTTCTGCTGTTATGTTCGTACCAGCTGCTGAATTCGTTTTTGATGTTTTCATATCTTCAGCATGCTTAATTTTTAGCCTATCTGCTAAGTTGCACGCCTGACGCTGACCGGCTGACGCCACCTACCTGTACTGTACCGTAGCCTGACTAGTGACTAGCCTCCGTAGGCACCTACCACTTGGCAGAGTTGGCACTTGCCTAAAAAGTATTTCATCATGATACTGATGGTATCATAATCTTTTCAATAGGTAATTGAGGTTTATAGTACCTTGTTGTCATCACACTTACTTGCAAATGCAAAGTACCCTACGTCCCTACCTAGCTTTTAACTTTTAGGATGGGATAGCCTTGGAAAGAAAAAATAAATTCATTCTGGTACCTACTTAAATTATTTGAGACTTTTTTAAATTTGAATTTTTAGTACATTTTTACTAAGATTTAAGAAATTTCCAATTTTTTATGAACATGACATTTTATGAATTTGTGAAAATAGTATGCATAAATTAGTATAGTAGATATAGGGTAAACACGGTATATTCCGTTGATTCCGAGTTTCCGACACATTGAGGATGCTGGACTGGACGTCAGGACGTAGCAAAAACAAATGGCTATAAAAAAATCACCGTAGGGTAAATGCGGTATATTCCGACATCGTAGGTAATTCCGTCACCTCTCCAGCTTTTCCTTTATATTAAGCTTTGTTTTAGTTCCATGCGTTC
>NW_025942395.1:0-1774 GCF_000764305.2 Hyalella azteca
ACCATCACAATATTTGTGAACTTCAAGAAGCCATATTAAATTTTTCTTCCAAGTAATGTTGGATCAGAATTTCGATTACTGTATGATAATTATTTTGAACAAATACGGATTCTGTTGCATCACATTGGATATAAATCATTTTGAGGAATATATTTTATTGTATTTTAATCTCAATTCGTGTTTACATAAGGAGCTTATCACATCCCGCAGCAAAAAAAAATAATAATAATAAAACTGGCTTGGCTGGCCGATGTTATGTGGCGCTGTTGATGAGCGTTACGTCGTTACTCCCCAGTATTTTACCACGTTTTTCTTAGTTTCGTTTCATCTCTGTCTGTCATCAGAAATTCAAACCTTAATTTAGAGCACTTCTGAAGATCCTAGAAACTTAGAATTTGGTATGCATGCTTGTGCTGCCTAACAATTCAAGATTTGATCATCAGAAGTAATAATAATTTTTTTGTAAACTAAAAAAAAAATTGACACGGTCGTGGGTCGAGTTTTTTTTCGAACATCCAGAGTTGCCAACCCTGGAAAATTATTTGAATTGCTAAAATTGCTAAACTAAAAAGTAGAAAATATATAAATATAAAAACCAATTTTAAAAGACACATTTTTCTGGTGGTTACAAAACTAAAAACAATGAAATAAAACATATAAAAAAACTTTTAAAAATCACGTTTTCTTAACGGACAAAAAATAAAAACATCTACTCTTACATAACATTACATAACATTCTACATAAGTTAAATGTTATGTAAGAGTTAATGTTTTTTTTTTGTCCGTTGAGAAAACGTGGTTTTCAAAAGTTTTTTTTATATGTTTTATTCCTAATCAACTCTCCTCCAGCACTGGCGTTACATACTCTAGGGCGAAGGGTTGCTAGGGTCTGGGCTCAAGTATTGTCAAGCTGCAAAAACAATCTAGGAAGTCTGGAATCGGCGACACGCCAGATCTAGCATAATCAACACAGACGCTACAATTGCTACGAAGAAAATGGTATAAATTCTCATTATCTTAATTTAAACGGTTCAAAATCTAAATGCATCGTCAGTCCCAAGATACAATAATGATAGAGTTGCCGTAATAAATTAGCGGATTAGCTCTGAAAAATGCACCCTGACTTTCAAGCACAACCTACGAGCCGCCAAAGACTCCATCAACCGCTCAAAGGAATAGATCAATCGAGCGCGTTTCTGCTCTCTTAGTGCGTCTCGCGCGTGCAGTTGAACGCAATTCTGTGTCCGAAAAGCGTTACTGTTACTCGTGTCTCTACTATTACTTGTTCTGTTGCCTTTAGCTCTAGTGTTGGGGACGCAACATTCTTGGATTATCTGTTGTCTTAAATGGGAAGCAACAGCCACGAGCTCGTCTATATTCTTAACACCATTTTGACGCAGCAAACAAGTTCGATCTCTTCCGTTTTAACTTATCAACGTCATCCTGCAATGGATCTGCAAAAATAATTTTCGTAAAAAAGCCAGTGCAAAAATTATAATCGTCTAGGTTAGACTGTTCATATAAATGTTTACTGAAAATATGGTTGAAACACGAAAGGTTCAGCAATAACTACGATATATGTCATGAATGCCAGTTGAGCACTTAGCGAAAGCATACTTGTATGTCATGACAGCACAGTTTACATGAATAATTGTATCTGTGTTCATATTCACCTAACGAGAGTAGTGTGTTGAGAGATGTAGTGAACAACTTGCATACTTCGATTCATTATTATTAAACAAACGCTAGTCGCGGAGCAAACTTCGGATGAAAG
>NW_025942396.1:0-448 GCF_000764305.2 Hyalella azteca
TATATATTGATATATTTGATATATTCTTAATATGAACAATATAACAATATATATTGATATATTTGATATAATCTTAATACGAACAATATAACAATATATATTGATATATTTGATACATTCTAAATAGGAACAATATAAGCGAGAGTGACGAGAATTGAGAATCTGAGAGAATTATGTCTTACTTTAGTTATGTTGTTTGAAGAGCTGCACGTGTAAATGATTAATTCTAGGCCGACCGATATAGAATTAACGTGGACAATAAAATTAATTGAATATGTAGTATTCAGTTAATTTTATTGTTTCATTGAATACGTAATATTAAAATTCATTGAAATCGTAGTATTCAATTAATTTTATTAGCTCATGATGAGTCAGCATCATGCTGCATGCTGACCTCAATATCCTGGCCAGGTTGGCCGTAATGTCAGCATCATGCTGCATGCTGACC
>NW_025942397.1:0-325 GCF_000764305.2 Hyalella azteca
CTCTGTGATCAGGACGCACTATCAGGAAATTGTCGTACTGCGATGATCGCGCACGTGTCGCCTTCCCACGTGCACCGGGAAGAGACCCGCAACACTCTCCTGTACGCTGATAAGGCCAGGAACATCTTGAATAAGGTGAGCAATACGCTCCTGTACGCTGATAAGGCCAGGAACATCTTGAATAAGGTGAGCAACACGCTCCTGTACGCTGATAAGGCCAGGAACATCTCGAATAAGGTGAGCAACACGCTCCTGTACGCTGATAAGGCCCGGAACATCTTGAATAAGGTGAGCAACACGCTCCTGTACGCTGATAAGGCCAGGA
>NW_025942398.1:0-321 GCF_000764305.2 Hyalella azteca
CAAATCTACTGCCGCAGTTTTAGCAGGACAGACGCTGGCGTCAGGCGTCAAATTCTACGCCGCAGTAAATGTAGTCGTGTGTGAACAGCAGTGCATATTTCGTATGTCCGCTAAGGTTCGGCAGTAAATACTGTCGGACGCTGGCAGTATTTACTGCCCTGTGTGAAAGGGGCCTTACTCGCGCTTCCAGCGTACAGATACAATTAAGCGCCACTGTCGTGACAGCGTCGCTGACCACGGATAGCAGCTACAGCGGGGACATAACTCATAAAAGCGAACATTGATTTGTTTATAAAAGGGTGCGCGAGGAATCGTGAATAC
>NW_025942399.1:0-779 GCF_000764305.2 Hyalella azteca
CCTCAAATGTATCACAAATATCAAGGACTTCAATGTCATCATTAACCAAGTGGTCTCTTACCTCATTGCTTGTATTAGTACTAGGAGTAGGTGGTTACCACCTACTCCTACACTTACGCCACCACATTCTGAAGTGAATAGCCCAGAGAGTAATGGTTATGCACCACTGAACGTTGCATCGAATCATCACTTCATATCCTGACTTTAGCTCGAATCGTAACTTGCGGACAACGGACTGCGACCAATTAACCAGCCCACGCCAGTGGAACTGCATGCATCCTGCCATGCACCACCATACCGTCACTTTTAGCTCAACATCCGGGGTTAGGTTTCAGAAAGCATAGTTCTGTTCCAAACTCTATCGTCCGCAGGCGAGTGACTTTCGCAGCTTCGCTAAATTACGTAACTTTTAGCTCACAGCATCTGGGGTTAGGTTCCAGATAGCATAGTTCTGTTCGTATTCCAAAATTCATCGTCGTACGACGCGTGGCCGTTCGACCGTTGGCTGATTCGACACACGGGACAGATACGGACGGCTCCGGTGCGCTCCGTCCGGGTGGTGTAAAATTTTTTCGCGTGTTGGCAAACTACGTTGGGCCATACGGACACGTCTCGGACAAAAACGCGGCCTGTCTTACGGCCGGTCTCGCGGCCCCGCTCCAGATTCAGTGTACATCGAATATATCCCAAAGTACTGAACGTAGCTCGATGAAACTTGGTACACGTATTCATTATGGCCTGACGGTGATGTCAAGCTCGTGACAATTTTTTGAATTTCG
>NW_025942400.1:0-1077 GCF_000764305.2 Hyalella azteca
CTTCGTGTCTTGTATTCGTTGAGGCTGTGTATGTGTCTATGAGGCCCTCTATTTATAATATATATGCATATATGTGCATGACAGTCAATATTTTTTTTCGTTTTATATGCTACTTTATATTATTTCTAGACACACTGTGACAATTCGTTGTATAATAACAATATACTTGTAAAACTTTCACGTGTTAATGAATTAATTTCGTCACAAAAGTTGCACCTGTCTTACCTTCATTTCGATAGCTTATCTCAGGGAGCTGTGGATGGAGCTGGATTGCCTCATGTCTATTCCAGATGCCGTCTATTCAACTAATTAAGTTTATTATTAGGTTATAAAAACAGTATCTAAACGAAAAATTTCCTTATTTTTTCGAATTGTCGGATTTAAAGGGTTAATTGACTCGCGCAACATTGACCGTTTTCAGTTTATGAGACGCAGCAAGCTAGTGGCTTGCTAACTGTGTTACGTATAACGGCAAGATCGTTTTATTTATTATTTGTGCTTTCATTCTCAAATACGATCGCTCCTAAACGCAAAATCAGAAAACATTTGCCACAGATAAATTTAGACACTAAGCGCAACTTAAAAACTTAAGTTGCGCTTAACTTAACTTAAACGTTGCTTATAAACGTTGCCGGTCGGTTAAGCAAAGAATATTTGAAGTAGTGTGTTGCGAGTTCAAGCCCGCAACAAGCTGTGGATGTTCTGCAATTTTAAGAATCGGCGACAGGCCTACGGCCTAATACACGCTGAAACCGATATATTATATATCAATAGCAGTGTTAGCCGCCATATAACCTAACGCAGATTCTGACCATCGTTAAATTTTCACAGCTTATTGATGCGAAATTACGAATGACTCTGAAGATTACTCATACCTAATCCGGACGTTAGATCGCTAAAGACGCAATGCGAAGTCTAATATTAGAGGTATTTATAGGTCTGTATATGCATCATTTATATTTTATAAGCACATATGACGCATATTAAAGATAAATACACACTGGTATCATTCATTTGCAAAACGCTACTTATTCAAAATTAATTAGAAAGACGCCTGTTCGGAATGGAACTTCATTG
>NW_025942401.1:0-352 GCF_000764305.2 Hyalella azteca
GTGATGATGTAGCGTGGGATCTGTTCAACACATCAACACGTCACACGCGGGCACATCAACACGTCACACGCTAACACGTCACACGCGGACACATCATCACGTCACACACGGACACATCAACACGTCACACGCTAACACATCAACACATCAACACCGAATACGCGATATGACATATAAATGCATTCTAGTTGATCCATCTTGTTAAGATAGCGTAATTTTCAACATGAATGGTAATTGGTAAGGTAGAACTGACATACCCCTACCCGCAACAGGACATGGGCCTATTTCTTCAGGGCCGACACTTCTATTCTATTATATTATATTATATTATATTATATTATATTATATTATA
>NW_025942402.1:0-1490 GCF_000764305.2 Hyalella azteca
ACAGTCCAAAGTTTTCTCTCGAAAACATTTCATGATTTCGTTGTTTACTTCCAAGGACTTCAGTTCCTTTCCATCTGCTTTATTTCTTTTTAATGTTTTCATATTTTGTCTAACATAAGATATAGATTTTAGACATTTATTATTCATCTTATATGTAACTAAATGCAGTCTTTGGTAAACTGAAACTTTAATTTGTTTCGATACGCTCGAAAAAAAATCGGTATTCATGACTGCGCTGACGCTTTTACATTCAGGTTTATCAGAATGTCTAAAAAATCTTAGATGAAAAGCTGGTCACCGAAATTTCAGAGCCAAGAAACTAATTATGGAAGAAGCCGTGGGTCAGGCTTTTCAGAAATTATTAATTCATGAATAAATAGTTTCTCGTTTAAAATACATACATTCCCAAAAGACATTGAAAACTGTCCAAATATTTCATCCCATATATAAAAAAATGTCTCTCAGTACTCACTGTAGTGACTGACAGAGAGCGCATTTTCTCGTCGACGAGAACGTGCAGTCACGGACGGAAGGACAGACAGACGGACAAACAGACGGACAGACAGACGGACGGATATGGCAAACACAATAGTGCATTTTTAGCGTATTTTCTCATTTATGGAGAAAATGCGCTATTGTGCTCGTCTTGTCCGTCCGTCTGTCTGTCCGTCTGTCCATCTGTCCGTCCGTGACTTCACGTCTTCGTCGACGAGAATATGCGCTCTCTGTCACTCACTGCAGTGAGTACTGAGTTATATTTTTTCCATAAATGAGAAAATGTTCTAAAAATAACAGAGGACATGGTGAGCACAATAGTGCATTTTTAGCGCATTTTCTCATTTATGGAGAAAAGGCGCTATTGTGCTCGTCTTGTCCGTCCGTCTGTCTGTCCGTCTGTCCATCTGTCCGTCCGTGACTTCACGTTTTCGTCGACGAAAAAATGCGCTAAAAATAACAGAGGAACTGATAGAGGCCGATCGATAGGTTCAGTAATCAATAATTTAGCCTTTTCTACAGCTACAATAAAATATTGTCTGAAAGCTTTTAAAAAAGTCCAGTTAGAACTGATTTCGTTGGAAACATTAATTAAAGTTTATTTAATAAATTTGGTCGTGGATTGATTGGTAGAGAAAATGTTGTTCCATTGACTTCGCTGCCCCCAATTAATCTCAAAGTAGCCAAACTTAAAGAAAGAATTCTTGAAAGCTTTCAGTATAACACGACTTTCCTTTAAGCGACCATTTTAGGAAACTTACGTTGAAAGTGCCAGCCCTGCTTGACTAGCCAATTGAAGTAACTTTGAATGGCTCCTTGAAAATAGACGGAGTAGAATGAATAAACGAAGTAGAAAAAGTAGACAACGTGGACAAGTAGAAAAAGTGGACAAGTAGACTATTTTGAAGAAGTGGAGGAAACAATTAATAAAAAAAATATTCTCTGGTCATCAATCAAGTTTGCACTAAGGAAGAGCTTCTGCCCAAGGTAGACAA